>NC_056741.1:1807217740-1807220240 GCF_019279795.1 Protopterus annectens | reverse complement strand
GTGCAGTTGAATATAATTACAAGTACCCGGTGTGTATTTGCCACTTATTTGGCATGGCAGACGGATTTCACAAACCTGGTCCGCTTGTGTTTGATAATAATATTGCTGAAAATTGGAGAGTGTTTGTGTAAGAATATGATATTTTCATACAAACTGCTTTTTCTGATAAAGGCACGTACAGAGCATTTATTCTGCTCAATTTAGCTGGTTCTGACACCACTGAGAGAGAAAGTCATTTGTGTATCCACCTGCTGTTTATGCAGAGGAGGGGTAAGACCACCATAGTGTGGTACAGGCTGAAATGCAGAAGACCCTGAGTGCTTAAAACATAAATTTAGAGAAATGTGCAACCCTCAAATGAATATTACAATGGAAAGGCACATATTTTACACAACAGATCAAAAGCCTGGTGAAACTTTTGCAGCATATATAACTGACTTGAGAAACAAGGCAAAAAACGTGTAGATTTGGTGATGTGAGAGATGAGTTGATAAAAAAACAGGCTTGTGTGTGGTGCTAATAATGATGCAGTGAGAAAGATTTTGCTTCGAGACAGCAATTTAACTTTAAGCAAAACCATAGAGATTTGTCAGCTATATGAGCTTACAGAAAAGCAAAGTAATATGCTTACGAATGAGAAGAGCATGCTTGCAGCTTCTTCCAGCACGAATATTGACAGTATGCAGCATGAGGTTAAGAGGTATAGGCCAAAAGGTGTGGCTCCCATAATGAATCCCATTGCAGCTTTAATAAAACTAAGGGGTCACATGCAGCAGAACTCAGGGGTGATTTAGCAAAACCCATGGTAAGCCTCATAGTCAACTGTCGTAATTGTGGAGGCAGTCACAAATCTAAATGAGAAAAGTGCTTAGCTTTTGGTCAGCAATGCCACAGATGTAAAAAGTGGAATCACTTCAAGAAAGTTTTGTAAATCTAAACAGGCACATTCTTTTATTAAGAGAGAGCATTCCATGAAGCAAGTTGATCAAGTAGAAAGCTGCGACCCTAGTTGTTAAGTTGATGGTGTCTCTGTGCTTGAGGAAAAGGTTAATGCAGTAGATTTGTTGGCAAAGAGTGAAGTATTTTGTACTGTACTGATTAATCAGAGACCTGTGGAGCTCAAAGTTGATACTTGTTCAAAGTGCAATGTTATGTCAGTAGAAATGTTTGCTAAGGTAAAAGCTGGTGAAAAACTTGATTTGGCAAAGTGTGCGAAGCTTGATGCTTATAGGTTCATAGGTAGGTACTAGGCTATTGGCCCTAGGGCCTATACAAGCCTAGCCAAAAAGGAACCCTGGCTTTTGCCACCTAAGAAAATTATTTTCCTGTGCCCCTGTCAAGCAGAACCACAGAAGTGATCCCCGGGGTGAATTTCCTATTATCCATCCAATAATCAAGATTTTTCTTGAAGAGTGCTAATGAGGAGCTCTGTATGACACCACTCTTATGGTGGTGAAGAGATTCAAACAGAAGGCTCAGCAGTGCTTTCATGCTATTCTGATGGGAACAGCCACGACTTGCAGTTTTACAAAGTCAAAAGACACGTGCAGTCATTGTTAGGCCTCACAGATAGTTTGAAAATGGGAGTGATTTCATTTAATAAGCAAGTCCACCATGTAAGCATCAACAACAATGAAGGTTTCACAGAGAATATTTTTTCTGAATATGCTGATATTTTCAAAGATGGGCTTGGCAAACTCCCAGTTGTGCACTCCATGAAGTTAGACCACTAGGTAAGCCCAGTTGTCAGACCAGCACAGAAGGTCCCAGTAGCAATGTAGGGCAAACTAAAAGCAGAGCTAAAATTAATGCACATTTAGGAGTAATTTTTCCAGTAGAAGAGCCAACTGGATGGGTATCTGCCATGGCAGTAGCTCATATGAAAAGCTCATATGACATTTGAAAATGGATTGATCCAAGAGATTTGACCAAAGCATTTAAACAACATCATCCAATGCATACAGTTGAAAAATTTGTTGCTCTCATGCCAGATGCCACTGTTTTTTCTGTCTTAGATGCAAAAAGTTCATTTTGGCAGAATTTATTTGACTGAAAATCTTCCTTGCTAACCACTTTCAGTACACAATTAGGAAGATACAGATTTTTGAGAATACCATTTGGAATAAATTCTGCCAGTGAAGTCTTCCAACATGTAATAGAGCAAATTTTTTCTGGTTATCCATGTGCTGTTATAGTAGATGATATTCTTGTAGGAGGCACTGGTGAAGTCGAACATGATAGAAACCTCAGAAAAGTTGTAGGTCATGCTTGTGAATCTTAAACTGAATCCTCAGAAATGTAAATTCAGGCTAAAAGAAGTTACTTATATGGGTCATTTGTTTACCAGTTCAGGCTTACAACCAGATCCGTCCAAGAAGCTACAATTCTTGAGATGCCAGCTCCAAACAATGCCACATTTTTACAACATTTTCTAAGCATGGTCCACTATTTAGGCAAGTTTATTTCTGATTTAAGTGGGCTTTCAGCACTGCTACAAGAG
>NC_056741.1:1807197740-1807207740 GCF_019279795.1 Protopterus annectens | reverse complement strand
TCTCAATGAAATAAAGAGATAAAGGAATCTAAAGATTAGAGAATAAGAGCTAATAGAATAGCATGAAAGCCAGCTCCACAACAATGTAACACTAATAATCCATTTCAATAAACTAGTAAAATTTAGCAGCTGGAATCATAAGACATAATGCAAGAAGAAAGAACAAAGGAGGATACACCAATGTACTGAAATAATACTTCAATGGTTATATAAAAAGGGCTCCTCAGTCTGACTCTCAGCGCCCTTATTCTATACTTTCCTGATAAAATATAAATATGATGCACTGCAAAATGTATTTTACCATTAAG
The DNA here is from genome assembly GCF_019279795.1 of Protopterus annectens. Classification (NCBI taxonomy): domain Eukaryota; kingdom Metazoa; phylum Chordata; order Ceratodontiformes; family Protopteridae; genus Protopterus; species Protopterus annectens. The sequence goes on along the minus strand of NC_056741.1, from coordinate 1,807,207,432 downwards.
ATGAGCAGCAGTGGCTCTTAAAAACAAAACACAGGAGCAACTACAAAACCACTAACTTCATGACTTCATTACTTTTACTATGTTTTGAATACTTACCACTTTCATGCACTGTGGCCTCAGTGATTCTGTTCTTCATCTGTTCCTCCCGGATCCTCTTCTGCTCTTCATAGTACTCAAATAGCTCAGGGGGTAATTTCTCCCCTACACCTCGTGTTGGGAGCAGCAGTGTATTCTGTGCATCATAACCCTTCATCATTCGTAGAATCTGCATGAAAATAAGTTATGTTGTCAGAAGCAACAGAAACGAAAGAATAACTATTTTGTTCCACTTTTTTTTTCTAAATTGACTTCATCTTACTGTACTCTATGTAAAAAAATGTACAGTTCTGTGAGATACTCATCATTATACTAAACAACTAAAATGTTACAATCTTCACATTGTTGAATGGGTTATAATGCCCTCTTAAGAAACACAAAAGACCTGCAAAGATTTTTTTTTCCATGATCCATAGTGAGAAATGGCATGGAGCTCCAAAAGCTGTAACTAGCAGCATATGTTAAGAAGGTAGAGTGAATACAGTCACAGCGGGTTTGTGTTACCAATTTCCTTGGCTGAGTTACAACACACATCAAATTTCTGAATTTTTAGCACCAAAAAGGGGAACTCTAAAAGCATGAAAAAGAAAACTGCGGTAGGGGGCTGTAACCCTACACCCTCTAATTTATATATGTAAATTCCATGGTTGCACTATAGTGAAAAAAGTGGAAAAACACAATAGTGTACTCAATGGCTCTCATAATCCAAATAACTGTGGCAAAGCACACCACAATATGCAAAATTAAATTAACAGTAGCTCGAATAAGTATGCCTCAGTGGAGGGTAGGCAGAACTATATTAACAAAATTAGAAGCCATAAGGGCTCCACATAAATTAAGTTAGACAAACGTATCATAAAAATCCACAAGACACTGCCATAATTCAGAAGCTGAAAGGGTCATAATATGTTCTGGATAGGTTTGGCCTTGTAACAAAGTATGCCTCCTTTACAAAAAAATAACCGTATCAGATTTTATGAAGAAAAAAAGCAGCATGCTACATGGCTTATTCCATATACTGATTAAACCAACAGTAGATAGTAAGAACTTCCAAAACTTTGCAATATGCATTACATGCATTAGCCTGTTAAACTAAGGACAGTGATTATTTATATGTACACCTGTCTAATAGATGTTCTCAAATATACACAAACTTAAATTTTTAATGTTTTACAACTAGTCTTATGGATTTTGCTAACAAAGACCTTATACAGATCAGTATCACCATGACTAAAATACCTCGTAACAAATTCTTTCTGTCTTTAGCCGTTTAATTCTCAAATTTATCTAAGTCATAGCAATGAGTATATAGAATCATATCCTGCTTTTCTCAAATCTAGCAAAAGACTGGGCAGCACAACATGGATAAATAGTTTTCCTTAGCTCTGAGTGCCTCTGACAGAAAAATTGCACCCAGCACAGCCCAAAGAAAGAAAATATTCTGAAGGAAGGAAGGAAGGAACAGGATTGTTAACATTACTCACATGACTTTTAAGAGAACAGATGAGCTTTCAGACTAGGAAATTATTGCAAACATATTAGATACGCAAGATCTTTATGACTGGTCACCTCTAAAAAACCTCAACTTGGATCAAGCAGTTCAGTACTTTAATGACGTATTCCTGCAAATCTTAAATAATCTTGCTCTTGTTAGGAAAATACGTTCCAAGTCCAAACAACTTCCTTACTTTACCAAAGAGATTATCCTCCTGCTAAAACAGTGGGACAAAGTCTGGTCCCACTATCATAAAAACAAAAATAGTGACAATGATGCAACCTATCGACAGCTCAGAAATCAGGCCTAAAACCAAATTAGACTAGACGAAAAGACTTATTTCCAATCTTGTCAACAAAAATTCCAAAACAACCCTCAAAAATTCTGGCAATCTATCAGCCTCCTCCTAAACCCAGGAAGACCACCCACTCTACCCCAACAACTAATGGCACCACTGAATGCATAGCTACATAAGTCAGTACCCACTTTATCACCTTCATCTTCTCATTACTTAATAAAAATGTAAATTCCCCACTAACAATGTAAATTCCCCACTAACAATGTAAATTCCCCACTTTCCTTACCACCTCCACCCTCTGACCCCAATAATACTCCTTTTTTTTAAAACCAGTCCCAACTAATTATATACAAAACCTCCTAACCAAAATAAAACCATGCACTTCTGCTGCAGATCAGTTACTTGGAGAATTCCTTAAACTTGCTTCTCTATCTATCTCCTATACTATATCTCTTCTTATTAACTGCTCTATCTCTGAACAGTACGTTCCCCCTGCTTTGGAAAATATCTCATGTCATACCCCTTCACAAAGGAGGCCCCTCTACTGACCTTTCTAACTATAGGTCCATAGCCATACTTTCTCCACTTTCCAAAATCTTAGAAAAATGCCTGCATAAACAGACTCTAGACCACCTTCTAACACATAACCTTCTATCTTCTACTCAGCATGGCTTCTGTCCCAAACATAGCATTAACACTGCCCTATTAAGTTTCACTAATACTATAAACCACCTCAAAAACAATAACCACATTGTCTCTGCTACCTTTCTCAATATGTCAAAAGTCTTTGACACTGTATCCCACCATATACTCCTAAACAAAGTTGTCTGTCTCAACTTCATCTCCAATGCACTCCAATGGTTCCACAGCTACCTCTCCAGCCATAAACAAGCCACCTTATGGGAACATAAACTATAACCTCTTTTGCCTATCACTGTCGGCATCCCACAAGGCTCTATCTTAGGGCCACTTCTCTTTATTATCTTTAACAATGATCTCTATACTGCAGCATCACCTGCCTCTATCATACAATATGGTGATGATGCTTCCCTCATTTGTTCTGCCCCCTCCATAAATGAACTCCAAGTGAAGTTTCAGACAGTCCTTAATAATACTGAAAAATACTTCTCACATCACCAAATGATTCTAAATCCAAACAATACCAAACTTAGGATATTTTCTAAACCCTCCAATAAAAACCAACAAAAGCATCTCTCTATCTTCGCCTCTAATGGTACAAAGACTAAACCTGTCGAATATACTAAACTCCTTGGTGTTACCCTAGACTGTAACCTAAAATTTGACAGACATATTGCTTTAACAATCAAAAAAGTTTACACAAAATTAGATGCCCTCTACAGGGCTACACCATATCTGTCTAACCATGCTAGAATTGATACTGCCAGAACTTACCTACTTTCTACCCTTCTCTATCATTCACAAATTTTCACAAACCTTCACAAATATGATTTAAATAGCCTAGAAGCTTGCTATAATAAAACCTCCAAATTTGCCTCAAACCTTCCTCCTAGAACACACCATTGTATAGCCCTCCAAAAACGAAACTGGATTGAACTCCAAACTTACTAGCCCTAAACCAACTAATAGTAGCTCACTCAGTTATTCATAACCCCAACTTTTGCCCAGCCTTATCTAATCTCATACAACCCTATTCCAACCTTACCTCCCTCTGCAGATAAAAGCTTACTCAAAGTCGTGAAATCCCACAATACTCATGGTGACTCTTTATACAGGTTCTCCATAGCCAAAACTTGGAATTCCCTTCTACAGCATTTGCTATCTATACCAAATACCCATGGCTTCAAACGGCAACTTACAAATTATTTCTTCAGTCACTGGCTATGCTCCTATACTACCCCTGGCTAAGCAATTCACACTTTCCCACCTACTGTGTTTTTTCTATCCGTGTAACTAAATATTGTTTGAGTTCTATTGTCGTTGTTGACATCATAATTGACTTTTCTGGTTTGATGTGTGACTTTTCATCTTGAATAAACTTGTTTTTACACTGTATTTTATTATTATGTTAAACTGTCATAGTTACATTTTTGATACTGTAACTACCATATCTTAGTATAAATACTGTAAATCTTTTTGGAAGCTTTTCTCCCCAGGTATCCACTGAAAACGGGCTTGCTTATAGCCCAGACAGACACTACCCTGGGCGGTTACCAAATATAAATAAATAAAATAAATAAATAAATTTCCCTAGAGACTCAGGGCCTGCAAAAACAGATTAACAAGCAGCAAGAATGCATTTCTGCTAAGCAGCAAGATTTACAAGATGTGCAGTTGGATTTCAAAGGGAAGAGTGATAAAAATATAAGACCAGTACTTGCAGATACATCAGTTACTGTGAGAGGTTAAGGTGCAAGTGACTAAAATAGATAATTCTGAAAATCAACAGTACGAAGAAAACATAAGCTTAGGCTCAGATCTGTTGTCATATTTTCACAGTAAATTTCTTCCTACTTTAAATGTTCCTACTTACATGGATTGGGGGATAGACACAAGGAGCCAGGAGACCCAGACAGGTTACCTGCAATTTACATATGCAGCCAATATCGGCTTGTAAATAATGTTTATCAGCTTTATGGTGTTAAAGAGGGAGGATCCCTTGCAAGTGTTTTTTCAGGTGTATTCCAAATCTCCATCAGTGGCTGAGTGGCATTCAATGAAGTAAGACAGGATATGAAGTGATTGGACTATGTTTCCTGAACTGACTACCCGGCCAAGCTTGTTGTAGTTGTGGAGGATCAGTGTAAAAGGTTTTCAACTCCAGAGATTGGTTCTGAACTTTATTTGGAAACTATAGGCCGCAACATCACATGCCTCTCAGTGAGGTTCCAGAGGGGCAGAAGTAGCTACTTCAGAAGGTGCTCCAGAAAACAGCACCCCTAGGAAATGCACTGGTCTTCTATTAGAAGAAGGGTGAGGGAAACTGAGGATACTGCTCTCTAGCTGGATGTAGCAGCGAAAATGGGCAAGGGAGGGACTTCCTACCAGGAGTGCATAGCAAGTTTATTCTGTCCCACAAATCTTTACAGACAGGAGAAAAACAGTGTTCACAATCAGATACAATGAGTGTACAGCAACAAAGAAAACAGAAGGAAGTTATATAAACAGACAGACGCCTTCCTTGCCATTATCACAGAAGTAAAGAAGCAGACTCCAAGAAGGTGGAAAGACTTTCTGATTTCCGATTCAGCAAATGAAGAGGGGATCTCCACGGAGAGGAAGATACCGTATTTTAAGACAGCATAGAGAAAAAAAACAGAGGAAACAAGTGTTGTCAGACTTCCTGATACACCAAGCATCCAGAAAAGTTTAGCTCTGATGTGCGGCTGGCAGAATAAACCAGGTAATGATATGAGTTCTTAATTATTTTGGGGACAGTGAAGCCCTCACATTCAAAACACTAATTGGAATATAGTAAACAAGTCAAATGCTGGATGTTAGATTCCAGTGACGTCGTACTTTTTACAACACAGAAGTATTCAGAAAGAAACTCATTAATGCAGGCATAACTGTGTTTTTTTAATAACTTCTTAAGGAAAAACAAATGTCTGTCAACTCCACCTACTTTAAAATATTAATATGTCATTAAAATATATTCATGCCTGTCTTACAGAATCAATTTAATTATATTTCAATTATAATTCAGCAAAAGAAGATTTTCTTGAAGTTAAATTAACAAACTGATTTTGGTGACAGAAGCCCACTACTGTTATTTACCAGTCTCCTTACATTATATAATTAACTAATCAAAACTTAAAGGGCTGCACATAATCATTCATCACTGCTTATGTAAAGTTTTATGCCAGTTTTGGGTGCTCCATAAGACAGCTACATAACACACCCTGGACCGTGAAGACAGGGCAGTGAATCATCTTCATCTGTGCTGAAAGGAAGACAGTTTGTTATTTAGTAGAGTTGTGCATTACATATCAAGACTACCATACAATATTCTGAATGCTGACTTCACTTAGGACCTCCTGTCTGGTCTTCAGGCATATATATTGAAGAAGAATACTGTAGCAGGGATGGAAACAAATTTAAACTCTGTGTACAAAAAATATGAAATTAACAAGATCAAGAAGGAGGAAAGGCTGGGGCTATTACACCTCATATTGATGTTAACATCATTACTTGCTTCTAAGAGCCAGGCATTCAATAATGGTGTACAGAAGATAATATAGTGCTACTGGAAAATTTATCAACATCTTCACAGGATCAGGGGTATTGAGAAGATGTTGTTAGTAGTGGCTTTATTCTGCTGGAACCAGGCGAAAATGTGGCATTCAATCCTTAGCTGAATAATTAGGTGCCCATTCATGATAAGATCAGAGCAAAAGATTATGGACAGTCTCAGAGAGTTGCATGGAGTTAAGTCAGACTACAGTGTAACAAGTCACAAGGCATAAATATGAGACTCTTGAAATACTTAAGGGCAAAACTTGTCAGCAAAAACTGAATTGTTGTAATGTGGAGAAATCATTAAGAAATAAAGTGTTGCTTGACCCAAAAAGATAATGAATCTCCCTCTCAAAGAGTTTCCTATCACTTTACCAGAAAGTGTCACTTTCTAATACTTTTGAATGGAAAAAAGACTTGAAATGAAGAGCATTTAAATTACTTTTTAAAGCAAGTTGATCTTTATGGGGGATAATGATCCAGACATGTCTTTTGCAGGATGCTTGGTGGGATGTCACTGTACCTTGGAGGAATTAAGAAATCCCCCACTGGAATGACTACCAGCAATGAACTGGTCATTTATGGTACCATTCAAAATTGTGAATCATGTATTCTGGTTTCACAAAATTGGGTAATGCCACTCAAAATGAACAGGAAAAAGCAATTATCTTTCAATGATAAACACAGAAGGTAGCCATGGAAATGTGAAGGAGTGGTGGAGCTGTAGCCCTTATAACTTAATAATGAAAACAGACAAAAATTAAGAACTTGCACAATACATGGTAACTAAAATGGTGTCTAACAACTTTGTTTTCAATGTCATTTGGCTAAATGGTTAACATGCAGTTATGAGCCATGACATAAGTTAAATGTGAAGCAGAGTTCCTCACTAACCCAATGCAAGTGCAACTTGGACAATTGGATGGGAAACCAAAAATTCATCCCTGGTTTGGCACCTATGTCTATAATGGAAACAGGTAACCTGTAAATGGTTCATATACCAGACCCATGCTTACACTTACCAAGGGTATCAGAACTTGTCAGAGATTTGGGATGCATGGCTAGGCTTAAAAAGCCCCTTGTGGTCATTAGTCTAGTAAACACCTCTGAACCTATGAACAATCTATGATGTATGTGGCCTAGCCAGGCTAACTGCATACAACATACCTAACAAGTTTTGGGAAGCTGCAGTAGACTATTTTAGCTTACATATAAGAAGCTGTTGCTTTTTTTTACATGACTGGTCAACTTATAAAGGTTAAAAAAGATGTAGACTTAAGCTATATATCTAGTACAGAAAACCATTAGCAACCAACCACTAGATTTTCAATTTAAGAATAAAACTACCGTCTCTGTATCATCTCTAGCTTCACTATATGGCTCAATGCAAACAGCTGGTCAGCTGCATTGCATTCTAGTCAGAAACCAAACTTCTCATCTCCCATCTTACTTTTCACTACTGTTTTGATTAATTAATTACCCTCTCCAGCACTTTCATGCAGTATGATAGGCAGCAAGTGTAGCTAGGGCTATGCAAGAAGGGCAACTACTCCAAGCAGAAAGTGTTGGGGGATGTGAACAGCTGTTCCAGATCTTTCTTTAATGCAATACTGGCTTTTTAGAGCTGGTACTGCATTTGTGGTCAAGCCTGAGCATTATAGCATGCAATGTGTGGTAGAAACAGTAGCAACTGCTTGCTACATTATAGCAAGTAGTGTGTAACAGTTCAACATGTATAAACTGTAGCGACTGTTTGCTACATTAGTAGTTGGCAGTCTGATCCAGTTTAAAAAGGATAATTATTATTTTTTTTTAACCACACAAGGTTCATTCTGGAGACCAGATAAGGGTATGAAACGTTTTTCACACTCCTGGGCTCAACTATCTATTACTGAATGGCTATTACTGAAGTTTCTAGGGTCTCATACCCTTATCTGGTCTCCAGAGTGAACCTTGTGTGGTTATACGTATTGATAGTTCACTCTTTCATCTCTTATTTGGTTATTATTTTTTTTTAACTAAAGTATGAGCACTGTAGTACTCCGTGCAAGCAGGGCATGCCAAAGGAGGACTGGGAGCAGGGATACACAAATGTTTTTTTATTTTTTTTATATAAATACAAGAGCTGGAGGCCTAGCTCTAACCATAATTATTACAGTGAATTAACTGTTTTTTTTTTGCTCTTCATTTGAAGAGCTGAGGGGGTGGGGCACTGGTTCATAGTACTGGAGCTGAGGGGGTGGGACACTGGTTCATAGTACAGGTCCTGGGAACTGGTTAAATCAGCTACACCTTTGATGACAGGAGTTTAATACTTCTCATTTGCCTGTAGGTATGAATATCCCCTTTGTTCTTACACACTGGCACTAGAATGCCTATTCTTCAATTATCTGGGATATACCTCCTTCTCCATACAATGGTAAATTCCCTTAGGAGAGATTTCTCTCCAAATGCCCCTAACATCTTGATCATATCTGCTGTGATTTCATTGAGGCAGCTGATTTCACTGACTTCATCTTTTTTAGTGATCAATGTATTCTTCTAGGGTAAGCTCTCCTTCCTCTTTCTTTGTAGCTGAACATATGGCAGTACAGATTCAGTAATGTTTTCTTAATTTAGAAGCCTCTTGAAGTACTCCTTCTATCTGCCTTCCATGTGCTTTGGGCTGAAGAGCAGACCATTGCTGGCATCCCTTATGAATAGTGCCTGCTGAGTATCTTCATTATCTGTCTGTAGGTGTCTGGCAACTTGATAGATCTTCTTTGTAATATCTAATTGTGCAGTTCTACATTTGCAGAAACCATACAACAAGGTCCAATGAAAGCCGCTTTAGGCAGCTATAGAACAGTTTAATGATTTGAAGACATTGATTGAATAGGTGCAGGCTATGTATAAGTACCACTGTCAAGTGTGAATGGTGTCTGGAGGAGTTCTCAGTGGGAGTGGGTGTGCATCAGACCTCAGCTCTGAACCCACTCCTGTTCATATTTGTGACAGACTACTTTAGCAAATAGTTCATAGGTGACTGGTCAACAAAGCTGCAGACAATGTGGCTCTGTAAGCTGACACTGAACAGGAACTTCAGCAAACAACAGGGAACTGGAATGCAGTGCTGAAGGCACATAAGATGAAACTGAGTATGGGGAAGACAGTGGTCAAGACAACAAAGTTCATTTGCAGTCAAACATTGCATAGCTCATTTATGTTTTGCCTTCTTTTAAATTTCATTCCTCCCCTGTATGTACTGTTCTCACAATTCCCATTTGTTCCTATGAAGTTTGCTCCTACCCTTTTCTAAAATATCGATTTCATCTGTTTTACCTCTGTAACTATATTCACTACTTCTGGTGTAGTTGGTGTAGATTCTGATTTCCATTTTCTAGTTACAGCTTTTTTTGCAGCCACCATAATTAGACAAAGCTGCTACCTCAGTGTTCTCTTAGTTCTTAGAATTCTTTCTGTTAGCTTATGAGTGAAACATTTTGTATGGTTACTCTTATTCTCCTTAAGGATCTGCATCTAAAATCCCATTCTCTCCTTATTTCCTGAGCTTCCTCCCCATTTCATCATCATCCCTTTCCACTTTGA
>NC_056741.1:1807170240-1807195240 GCF_019279795.1 Protopterus annectens | reverse complement strand
AGAGAGTTAGGCTAACTGCTAAATTGCTAATAGTCATTCACGTTGGAAAACAGCAAAAAAACAATAAAGCAATGACATCTAGGTGTAAGCAAAAGATATAGTCAATACAATACAAATGTTATTCAAATGCCAGTTGATCGAACTAATTACTTTGATTGAAGTTGAACGTCTACCTCACGTGAATCCAGAGCAGGCTGGCCCTAAGCTGTTAAAGTACTTGTGGAAGAAGCAGACTGCTCAGGCTGAGCAAACAGTTTCCATTTGTACTTTTCACTGCCAGCTGCTGATGAAATCAATTTGTCATCTTTCAAAACAAACTGATAGAAATTATTGCAGCTCATGTTGTAGTTAAGGAAAACTTGCAGTTCTGCTTTGATTAGTGTTAGAGTGGTCCTGTTTCGGTCTGCATGCCACTTTGCATTCTTTAAAGAAAACACCCTCTCAGGGAAGGCATTGCTGCCTGGTAATGACAATGTGGCTGATACAATCTTAAACATGTTCATTGGGAAAGCTGCACTATCACGGCCACCTGCAAAAAAGTTCTGCCATTTACTGCATGCAGTAGCAGTTGAATTAGCAACAGTACTGGATAAAACATGCTTTGCTGCACAAAACTCATCATAAAGCACGTCTAAATCAATGTCCTTTGTTGTCAAGCCCATGACAGTGCTTGCATTTCGAAAGGACTGAAATGCTACTTCTGTATTTAGAGATATTTGATGCATCACAGATGCAATGCTGCCATTTCAGAAATTAAACCATTTGTTGAGGTATGCTAAAGACTTTTCTAGAGCTGCCAAAACATTTTGTTGCAGGCACACTGTATGAGGTTCCATGTCCTCATTCTCAAGTATAGTTTGTGCTTTGTGTCCAAAAAAATCTATCAGTTATGTGTGACTCAATTTTAGTTTTCAGTTGCTGCACTACAGGCAAGAGCTCAAGCAATGTAAAATGGACCAACACCTCCAACACATTGCAAATGTTCTGGACAAAACATAAGTATGCTTTTTTAATGTTTGTCTCTACTGCTTCACAGTCATGCATATTACTTTCTATTCCCAGATGCATACAAACTCTCTTTGGGCAGTCTTCACCGAGAGATGCAAAGTAGGACACAATGGCAGGCCATGAATCAAGTAATCTGTCAATAGCAGGACCCAGAGACAACAATCTCTTTGGTATATGCCTCAACAACTCGTGATACTCTAAGTATACAAAGTAAAAAAAAATTGCAACTGGGCTCTCCTATTAGCAGATACACTGAAATGACTGGTAACCATTGTTTCTACAGCACAATCAAGTTCATCAATTCGTTTTTTCAAGGCATTGTGTATCACCTGAGCATTGCAGCTTGTCTTCAGAATATTACTACTTCTTTTCAACAGCTCAGTAAAGACAGACTGCTTTGCACCATAGTTCACACTTGCATTATCAGTTGAATAAGAAGACATGCATGCAATATCAAGACCATTATCTGAAAGAACTTTAACTAACATGTCTGTGATAGAGGTAGAATGCTTGTCATTAAGCTCAACAAAGTCTAAAAGCTTTTTACTTAAACCAGTTTCAACAGTAAAATATTGAATGCAGACAGGAAGCATTTTCTGTTCTTCAGATTAGATGCATCAGTTGACACAGAACATAGAATAGAATTGCCACCAGTAATGTCTTTCATAATGGACTCCACTGACTTTGGGCCAAGTACATTAGTCACCAGTGCTTCTGCCTTCATGCGACCACATGCTGTCTTTTTAGGAGTAGCCAAGTCTTGATATAACAAGTGGTCCAGTTTAGAGCCACAGTCAGCAGCGTTGTAGGAGATGTCGTGATGTACAGTGTGGTAAACAAGCACGAGTTCTGCAACCGTTGCCTGCTTGTCAATTCCTGTTATTGTCATTGACTTCTTCTTGAAAAAAATGTCAATTGCAGCTTTCTGATGACTTTTCGAATGGCTATGATTTACTATGTCACCTCTGCCACCATAAGCAACCGAAACACCTCCTTCTTACACAATGTACATCGAGCTGCGAAGACATTGCCGTGAACTTTTTCACACCAGAAAAATTCTGTCTGCCATTCTTGACGATACCGTGACAACCTCTTTGCTTTCTTTTTAGGTGGAGGAGTGTTTGGCAAATCATTACATTCTCTGTCAGTTTCTGTGCTACTCATGCTACCTTCAGTTGCACAATAACCTCTATCCATTTCCAATGAATCCCCAAGTACATCAGCTAACAATATCAGATTGCGTGACTGCTATGCAAAAACGGTGCTTCAGACTACAACATCAGTTTTTAGTAAGGGTGAAGCATCCATTCGACAAACAGGAAGTTGTGGAAAGTCCCGCACTTCAAGCAAACTCTTCGGTAAGACTGTATTCCCTCAGGCTCTTACTCGCGCAATTCTACTTTCTAGCCAATGAGCTTTCCCAGGGCTGTCTTTTCTCCAACTACTGTAAGCTTATTTGTGGCATCATTGGAATGCCTGCTCAGCCAGACACAACATTAAAGTGTCACCCTGTTATAATGTATTTAACACAAGTGCGCATTTGTGTGCCTGAGAGTTTGGGTTTTTACAAAGCAGTCTGGTCCAGATCTTATTTTCAGCGCACAATCGACTCTGCTTCTGCTATCCCCATTGCAAATCCCGATTCCCTATAGGCATTGATAAAGCACCCTTTTAGAGTACATCTGGACTAACAGTACATTTTTCAGTCAGCTTCGTTACAATGATTCATACACAGTCACCTGATAACCCAATATATCCTAATAAAACATCTCATTTTGGAAGATAATGATGTAATACACACACACACACACACACACACACAAGCATTATACTGTGGACACGTTTTGAAAAAAAAAAAAAAAAAAAAAAAACAGTAAAACTGTGCACAAAACCACCTAGTAGATTAGTCCTGATTTGGAAGCAAAGAATAAAGTTCACTCAAGGTAGCTCTATACCCCTTGCTACAGCGATTACGAAGGCATTTTTTTCTAATGTAAAAATCTGTGATGTGACAACTTAAAAAAGTGCCAAATATGTTTGAATACAAATTACAGTCATATGAAAACAAGTAACTTTAGTAGAGAAGGTGCAGGTGCAGTCAAAAAATAACTCATTGTTAACCAGGTTTGTATATTTAATAAATAACCAAATGCATAAATAAATGCATAATAATGAGATAATCGCTTGCTGATTGTTTCAGTGCTGTCAGAATGAAAAAAAAAGAAACTATGTAAAAATAATGGAGTCAAATGCAAATCAAATTTCCCATGATACACTGTACAAAGAAGTGTGAATGCGAGTGCGAGGAGTTTATTTTTTTCCACACTCATGCTCAAGTTAAAAATAAAGACTAGTGTTTTCTGCTGTGCACATATGTTTAGCAGCTTGGGTGAGGACCTGAGGTTAATGTCTGGCACACTTCCATCCTTAGGACATGCAGTACAAACAGAATAAAACAAATGAACTATTTCTGACACCAGCAAGTTAAAGGAGACACTTGCTTAATATGCTGTATCTTCAACCCACAAGTCCCACACCTGGGTACCCCTGAACTACTTCTCCAGAAAGCTGTGTTAACCTTATATGCTTTATGTCACATGCACGTATATGTATGACTGTATAGGCAGAGCAATGTGTTTATACATTACTACCTTATCTTTCTGCAAACTGAGTGGTCATTTTCTGTGGTGGACTTCCCATCACTGAGAGTTACAACCAGGAACAGTTAGTTTGTACAGCAGCCCCAAGCATCATCACACCACAGAAATAGTCTGCTAAATAAACAGGTTCCGGATTTGGACAGTCATGGTGCAGATGCGCTACTGCATCTCAGATTATTATGGCTGAACTGGCTGCCTTTAGTCTTTTGCTAGTTTTACATTTTTCTCAAGTAAACAGCGTTATAAGTGGATAATATAATGAGTCAATTATCGCACTGTTATTCAATTCATTGGAACAAGTCAGCAATGCTGCTGACAGGTTGTTGTGCTGGCGAGTAAGAACATCGGCCAGCAGGCCGGGCACTTCCATGTTAGGCACATTTGTAATTTTGTAAAGGAACAGCATGCACGCGTGACAAATGGGCCTGAAGGGCTGTTGGCAAATCGTTGTGGGCATTGAGGTCTAAGGATCTGGGTGAGATGGTGTAAGCAGGTACGCACAGTTCTGATATTGATACCACTTGACTTACCACACATTACTTAAACAGTGATTATGAGAAAACTTAGTAAGTTATAGTAACTTCTGCTAAGCTGTGCCAAAAACAGGACATATGGTGTCCTGGGAAGGTCCTTCCCAGTAGACAGGACACAGATGGCCAAATACAGGACATCCTGGGAAAAACAGGATGGTTGGCAACCCTACTTGAAATGCAGAGGATGTTGGTACTACTCTAGTGGAATGTCCTCTTATCTTTCCTGGACATTGCTTACCATTCTTATTGTAGGAGAAAGAAATGCAATCAGCTACTTAGACAAGGTTACCTTGGAAACAGTTAATCCTTTCTTTTTGTCCGAAAAGGACACAAAAGGCTGGTCAGATTTCCTGAAATCTTTTGTCTTGTGCAGGTAAAAGTGTAATTGTCTATGAACATCTAGCTGGTGCAATTTATATTCTGCCTTGTCAATATAGTTTGGGAAAAAGACTGGCAATTCAATGGAAAGGTTCAGATTATTCCCTGAACAGACTCTGGGAGGGAATGAGGGATTACTTCTCAAAGTGACCCTATTCGTGTGAAAAATGATTTAAGGATGAGTAGAGAGGGCTTGTGACTCCAATACCCTTCTGGCAGAGATTATGGCTACTAAAAAAAAAGTTTTCCATTACAAAAATTTCAAATCACAAGATGATGCGGGCTAAAAGGGTGGTAAAATTAGCAAAGTTAAAACAAAATTTAGATCCCAAGGCACTGAGGGTTCTCTGACTGGGGGTCTGAGTAAGAAGGTACCTTTGAGGAAAGCCTTACATAACCTATGAGACAATCGGGACTCCCATTTTTCCAGTATGGAAATTAGAAATGGCTTCCAGTTGAATCCTAATGGTAGCTGCAGCAGCTCCTTCTTCAAAAAGTTCAGAAAGAAAGTCTAAAATTGCAGATATGGAAGCTGTAAAAGGTTCTATGTTCTGTTTTGCAGCCCAACATGAAAATCTTTTGCACTTACTGGAGTATAATTTCCCTATGGATGGTTTATGGGAAGAAATGAGAATATGACTCACTGCAGGGGAAAAGGGATAACACCTGGCTATGCGTGGAATTGGAGCAGCCATGCTGTCAACTTGAGGGTTTGGACAGACGGATGGAACTCACCCAAAGAATGGGTCAAGAGGTCTGGAACTGGATCCAGAATCCAAGGTTCCTCCAGCAGATGGGTCCAGAGAAAGGGGAACCAAACTCGACGAGGCCAGTAAGGAGCAATGAGGATCATAGTGCTTTTTAACAATCTCACTTTCTGAATCACATTTGGGGATTAGAGGGAAGGGGGAAAGGCATAGAGTAATCCCGGGAGCCAATCGTGAACCAGTGCATCCCTTGGTGACTTCCCTGGAGGGGAAATGAGGGCAAAGTAGTTGCTGCATTTGGTATTCATGGACATGGCGAATAGGTCACAGCAAGTCTGGCCCCATTTCTGGAAGATCACTTCTGCAATCTCTGGTTTCAGAGACCACTCGTAAGGCATTAGAATCACTCTGCTGAGCTTGTCCGCTATCACAATGGATTTTCCCAGGATGCGCATTGCTATCAGAAAATGTTGAGAAGCGATCGCCCATTGCCAAAACTCATTGTGCCTCCTGACATAGTGGGTAAGATTTGGTTCCTCCCTGCTTGTTTATATACCACACTACTAACATGTTGTCTGTCTGAATTGCAACTGTTCCCATGGGAAGAAAGTCCTGAAATGCCTACAACACATAAAGCACTGCTCTCATCTCCAGAATGTTTATGTGGCAAGTGGGTTTTGTAATCTTGCCATAGGCCTTGGACCGTCATTCCCAGATAATGCCCCCCAACCCAATCTGGGAAGCGCCCGTGGTCAGTACTGCATTCGGTTGAGGAAAAACAAAGGGGTGGCCCTGATGCAATTGATTTGTCTGCAGCCACCAAAGAAGATCCTTTTTGCATGACTCCATGATGATAATCTGGTGTGACAGAGGAAGATCTTGCATTGACCACTGAGCAAAGAGCAACCATTGTAGAACTCTCATGTGTAGACGTGCTAGTGGAACTATGAGGATAGCTTCTGCCATAGTACCCAGAACTTGCAGCACAAATCTGGCTTGAATTCTTTTCTCTGACATCAAAATCCTGATTTGCCAGTGAAGGGACTGAATTCTGTCTGGGGTAAGTTTTGCTGTCATGCTTTTTGAATCCAGATCTGTGCCTAAGAAGATAATATGTTGAGATGGCGACAAGGCAGATTTTTTAAGTTTACTGTAATTCCTAGTCTGGCACAAAGTGACATTGTTTCTTCCCTCGTTTGTAGTAGTAGATGCCTGGTGGTGGCAGTGAGGGACCAGTCATTTAGATATGGAATCACTGACATCTCAAGTGAGCAGTGACCACTGCCATGCATTGGTGAACACTCTGGGGGCTGTAGTGAGACCAAAGGGCAGGGCTCAAAATTGGTAATGACTGGCTCCCAGCCAAAAGCATGTCACCTGGATCACCTGTCCATCTTTATATGGTAGCACGCATCCTGGAGATCTATTGAGCACATCCAATTGTCTTTCCTGATAAATGGGAAAAACTGACTGCAGAATTACCATCCGGAACTTTGACTTCTTCAATGAATTTTTTAGTTTGCTGAGATCTAGAATGAATCTCCAGTCCCCTGTCTTTTTTGGAACTAAAAAGAATCTTGAGTAAGTCCCAGATCCTATTTGGTCTGTAGGGACCTCTTGGATGACTCTTTTCTCTAGCAACGAGATTACCTCTTGTGTTGTATGGTCCTTTTGCCCAGGTGGGATGCAGAAAAGGGTATGCAATAACTTCTGGATATTATTGTTTGCACCCATTTGTCTCAGAAACTTTCTTGCCAGGTGTTTGGATATAGTGACAATCAACCCCTGACTGCCTCCAGAGAATAGCAGATGGGCCTCCTTTCAGTAGCGCTGGAAGGGCCTTTCAGAAAATGTATCTCTGTCACCCTGGTTTTGTGGACCCCTCTGCCATGAGGTCAGTGTCTTCCATTATAACTTCCCCCTCTGCCCCTGGGGGAAGAGTCACCACGTGCATCAGAAAAAACGTTTTGGGACTTGTGGAACCACAATTTTCCGCCCTTTTGACCTTTGGGATAAATCTAGATGGGGCAGAAAAACTGACTCCCATGCCAGATAAGGTTTTCCCATCCTGCTCGCACCTGGTTAAAGCATCTTTCACCTTTGGTCCAAAAAGGGATGAACCATCAAAGGGGTATTGGTGAAGGAAGACCTAAAGGGTTCAGCAAAATTGCAAAGGCACATCCAGGAATGTCTCCTGAGGGAAATTTCTGCTGCTGCCGCCTTATTCGCTCCATCCGCCATGTAAGAAATAAGTCTCATGGAGGAGTTTTCAATGGAAGTGAGAGTGGAGAACTGTGAAGACACTTTATCTGTGGACCCCAAAGCTGCTGTACCCTGAAGGGAATCTCCTAGCTCTTGTAGGAGATCCCTTTAAAGTCTCGTAAAATGGGTAAGGTAGTTCAGCGACTGTAGGGTAAAGGCCGCTGAAGAGAAGGTACACTTTCCATATCTGTCCATAATCCTAGACTCTCTGTTAGGAGGATGAACAGATGAAGAGGTCTCTAAGAGTTTCTACTGGGTGGCCGCCGCCACCACCATGGCATCTACAG
Source organism: Protopterus annectens (assembly GCF_019279795.1). NCBI lineage: Eukaryota > Metazoa > Chordata > Ceratodontiformes > Protopteridae > Protopterus > Protopterus annectens. The sequence continues at coordinate 1,807,187,405 of NC_056741.1, read as the reverse complement.
GGACACCTTTCGTCACAAAATCCTTATCAGGGGGCAGTAATGAACTTGTTGGGTCTCCTCAGAACAGGCACCTCTGTATCAGGTGATGTCCAGGCCTTATGGGATATGACCCCTAGCAGTTTGTCATAAGGGGGAGTCAACCAGGAGGTGGAAGGGCGAGACCGAAAAGCCTGCAGGTATACCGATTCATCCTCCAAAGGGTTGATGGGCTGCCAGTCACCCCTCTGCTTCAAGATTTTCAGGATGTCGGTGAAGGATACATACTCAGAGGGGGACCTTGGGGACCCTCCAGACTCATTCAAGTCAGTATCAGAGGTGATACACTCAGGGGAGTCTATGTGCTTCCTCTTGCAAAGTCTCTTCCAAGGGACTTCTTCGGAGGGGTACTCTGGGGAGGTTTTCAGAAGAGACAACAACACCTCTTAACAGGGGCTGCCTGAGGCTCCGGGTCTCTACGCCTAGAAGGAGGTGGAGGTGAAGAGATTATCACTGGCACCTGGGAGGGATGAGAGACTGGATCCGATGGCAGGTCTGTCTGGGGTGACAGCATCTTCTGCACTAGCTCAAAAGCCTTCCCACCCCACTCCAAAGTGGCCCTTGGCTCAGAAGCTACAAAGGGTTAACTCTGAGGCAAGGCAGATGTCTCTGAAGCTGATGTGGGAGCCGAACTCAACCTAGCCAAAGCACCGATAGGAAGAGTCAGGTTGGAGGACAGTCCACGTTGACTCTCCCCCCAGACCCAACCGGCAAGCATTGGCTCCCGGACCCCTCGACATCTTATGGAGCAAAGGAAGCTAGAGCAGTCTGCACCGAAGATTCCAATAGGGCTCTCGATGGCGACGGTTCCACTACTATCGGATCTGACCTCTTGGGCTCCGAAGACGCTGAGGTTGTCAGAGGAGGAATCAGAACAGAGCATGGAGGCATGGAAGGCTCCAAGACCTTCGAGTCCAGAGACGATAGCATTTTTGCCAGGGCCAGTGTTCAGAGTAATCTCTTCACCACCCACTCCACGTCTTCATCAGATAAGCTCCTGGAGGAATGGGTGGATAAGGAAGGGGATCTGCCTGGTCCAAAATGGGCAATTTCAAGATAGGCAAGACAGGCCCCAGTTCTGGGGAGTCTTCTATTCGATTCTTCTGCCCACTCTGAGGATACTGCTGGAGCCGCAGAAGTAATGGTCTTGTCGGAACCGTGAGTCCTTAGTTTTGATGTCGCAATCTTTTTAGATGGCTAAGTCAATGGAGCCAAAGAAGCCAGTCTTTTGATAGACTGTGTCTTGGAGGGAGAAGGGGAGGAGGATTTGGAGCTCTGTCCTTTGTCTAAAGACTCCAGAAAAACCTTTTTCATTAAACCCCTATAAATTAGTTTTCTCCTCCTTTCATGGAGCACCCTGCTACTGAAAGCATGACAGATAATGCAGGGGTCCTGTAAATGTACCTCACCAAGGCAGTAGATGCAGCTAGTATGGCCGTCGGTGATAAATATTTTCTGGGTGCATCTATCACATTTTTAAACCTAGATTTTCGATGCTAGTTTTCTTTTTCTTTAGACATTATCCAAGATATAACAAACTATAGACAAGGGAAGTAAAAACAACTACTACAAGCAGAAAAAACTAACCTGTAAGAAAGATTTTTTTTTTTTTTTGACAGCAGAAAAGAGGGGAGGGAGCGGCCCTCTAAGTCAAACGGGCTGTGAGAGCCCTCTAACTTAGATGGTACTCTCTATGATTAGGATAGGGAAAGAAAGAGAAACTTCTAATTTAAAAGATTCTCAAGAAGGAAGAACACACTGAAGAAAAAGGAAAGGGAGAGCGGCGCTCTAACTCAAATGGGCCGTGAGAGCCATCTAACTTAAACGGCGCTCTCTAAACTAACAAAGGATAGAGACAAGACCCAACGCAGACTCACAATAACTGTTAAAATAGAAGAGGGACAAAAAATTAAAGAAAACAACACTGAAAAAATATAAAATTAGTCTACTTAGCCAATGAGCCAGCCAGACAGCAACCTCGATGCTTGAGCGGCAAACAAGATCTGGGGATTTGTCCTAGAGCATAATGGGATAGAGGTTAGCCTCGAGCCAATGGAAGCTCTCAAGCTTTAGTATTCGGCCGAGTCAGAGCCAAGAATGGCTCTGAACCCAACCAGCAAGCATTATGGCAAGATAGGACAACATAACATCAGTTGCTTAACAGCGACCTTTCTAAACTTATGCATATTATTGAGGTAGTCCCTTAGATTTTTCTCTTTAGCCCTCTGCAATTGCACATCTTCTAGTTCTGTAAGATTCCCCTCATTCTGCAATACTTTAACCCCTGTCAGTCCCTCTAAACAATTCTTATTTCTTAACCATATCTCTGTCTTTTTACTTCCACCCTTTTTTTAAACTCCATATGATTTTAACCCACTCCCTAGCTATATTTTCAGAAGAAATTTCTGTCTTCTCTAATAACGCCCAAATACCTTCCACTACCTATTCCTTAAATTATTCTCTTTTTAACAGATAGGTGGGGAAGCACCAGTGTCTCTTTTTTCACTACCCTGCATTTTTTATTTTAGTTATTACTGGAACATAATCTGAAATTGTTATTGGAGAAGTATCAAAACTTTCAATTAAATGCACATCTTCCTGTGAAATATAATTTCTGTATAGCCTATCCCAGTTTTTGTACATTGGGGAACAATATGTAAATTTTCTCCAAACTCCTACTGCAGAACTCACATCTTCCATACCAAATATTTTCATAAATTTCTGCAAAAATCTACCTGCTTTTGTTATATTTTCTCTTCTAGCCCCCCTCCAGATACATCCTCACTGTTGAAAACCAAATTCCAGTCCTCACCTGTAAGTGATATTCCCTGCTGAAAGCTGATTCTTTCTCTTAGAATTTTTCTAAGCCCCACTGTAGCAGTTTTAGGTGGAATATATATACATAATCCTCTTCCTCTGCCAGCAGCACCTTACTACTACAAATCTACCATTATTACCCCCCCCCCTTCTATCACTACTGGAGTTTCTCTCAGATCCATCTTTTCTTGATTACCATACCAAATATATCCTTAAATGTCTGAGTCCCTTATTTTCCTTGCTGATGGCTCTAAATATAAAGCAAATAAAGGCAAAAACAGCACATTCCTGCCGGGTTCCTCTGTTCAAATGCAACTTATTAGAAAGGAACCTTCACACTTTAATTCTTGCTTCAGATCTTTCAAATAACCTCCTAATTAGCCTTCTTTTACCAGGGAATGCAAATGTTTCCATTGCCCCACTCATAAAACCCCAGCTTATACTGTCAAATGTTTTTTTCCTGTATCAAGACCCACCAACAGCAGCATTATTTTCCTACATTATGCTTCTCTATGGATTATATTCAATCTATTACTGTATTCAAATGTTTGCCCTCTCCACAAAATCATATTGATCCATATCTATCAATTTTGGCAACATAAACAAACACTTTATAATCATGGTTTAAAACTGAAATGGGTCTATATAAAACTGGGTCTGATGAGTCTTTAACTATCTTTAGTTAATAAAGGCAACACAGACACTTCTCCTTTTAAAATAATGTTAAAATTTTCCATATCTTATCACTTTCTTCCTGCCGAAGTTCCACATAAATACCATCTACTTTTGGAGACTTCCCTGCAGACTGCTTAAACTTCACAATTTTGCTCATCTCCTCTTATTTTGTTAGTTTTGAGCCTCTTCTATCTCTAGCCTTGGCATAATTAAGTCTTCCACAAATACTTTCATTTGTTCTCCTTCCTGATTTCCACATTTCTCTACTTTATACAAATTTTCATAAAATTTGTAAGTAATGAAATTCTATGCACAACCAAGAGACTCCACAAAAAGCCAGCAGGGGAAATGCCAAAAAGAGTTTAAGAGATTTCATCCTCTAAACTTGTATGTTAAACAAGGACGTCATTAAAACAATCCATATCTAAATGTAATCCCCTAAAATAGGGTCAAACAGAGTCAAACAGGGGTTAAAGTATTGCAGAATGAGGGAGTATCTTCCAGAACTAGAAGATGTGCTTTTATATGCTGCTGTTGTTTTTTTTTCCCAAGATGTGATGTATCTTTATATTGTATTTAGAACTCAACTATCTTCCTTTTTTTGCATTAACAATGTTCATATGTCTGTTATGTACCTGGAGCTTTTCTCCCCGGGCCTCCGCTGAAAATGGACATGTATCCAGTCGGACTCTCCCGGTTAACAAATGTAAAATAAATAAAAAATAAATAAAATAAATGTGCAATTGCAGAGGGCTAAAGAGAAAAATGTAAGAGACTACCTCAATAAGTCCCCTTAACAATATAGCCTTCATTTAAAAATCCTTTATATTAAAAAGGAAAGTTCAACAGCCTGGTGCCAAAAGTAACACTTTGTTATTAATACTATTTCTATAATGAATATAAAAATGAAATATAGAAAATACTTGAATTAGTCTGCAATATTTTAAAAATCACTAAATCCATTAACACATGATAAAATTTTACAATTTCCAAAACACCTCAAATACCTTTACAGACTCACTGGTTATTTTCTTATTATACGCTCCCAATGTTTGGCAAAATCCCTTTCTTCTTTTTGCTGCCTAAGTTGTTCTGTTCTGGAGTTATCACAAAATAATTGTATACACAAAATAACTGTATGTAGCACTATTTCAAAATGTGTGCATATTATTTAAATATTCCCTTCTTTTCTATTGTGCACTCTGCAGTTAAGCCTCTTCTTATTCTGTGAGATTCCCCTTTTTTGTAATTTTTCAACCTTTGCAAACCCTTCTATTTAATTCCCATTACTTCTTAGCCATATCTTTCTCTCTTATTTCTAACCTATTTTTAAAATCAATTTTCATTTTATCCCACTCATTGGCTATCACTTCTGAAGAAAAATGTATCCTTCCTAATAACTACTGAATAATTTCCACTACCTATTCCTTAAATTCCTCTCTTTTCAACAAGTATGTGAGAAAGTGCCAGTGTCTCATTTTCACTTCATGACCCTGCATTTTTATCTTAGTTTTAATCAGTGCATGATCTGAAATAGTTATTGGATATGTGTTAAAGTTTTCAATTAAATGCCTATACCCTTGTGAAATATTTATACCAGTCTAGCCCAGTTATTGGACCTTGAGAAGTGATATGTAAATTATGCCAGAGTACCAAATATTTTCATACATTTCTTCAGAAATCTATTTTCTTTCCCTTCTAGGTCTCCTTGATACACCCTCAGTATAAAAAAAAAAAAAAAAAGTTCCAGTCCCCACCTATAAGTAATAACCCTGTTAGATTACTTTCCCCAAATTTTCATAAGCTCCATAATAGTAGTTTTTTGTGGAATACAAATACATGCCACCATAATTCTCCTCCCTTGCCAATAGCCCATCACTATCACACACTTACCATTGTCTTTTTTCTTCTTCTATCACTAGTGGAGCTGATCTAGTAATCAGTTTCATTACTCCTCTTTTCCTTTGACCTAAATATTCTGATATTTTGCTAAAAATCCATCCTGAAATCCTTTTTTTAATTCACACGATCATGTGCTTCCAAATGCATCTCTTGCAACACTGATATTAGCACTCTGCATTTCTTAATATAATTCATTGTCCTTCCCTTTTTGTCTATACTTCTAAGGCTATTTACATTCCAAGATAATATGGATATAGTGTAGCCATTATGATAAGCCATCATTCCCAATTATTACATGAGTACACAGATTTTTTAATGTATATTTCAAATTTTGTCTTACATGTACAGACTAATGTTTGGCAGGCTGATCTTTTATACAGTTTCTTCTGATTTGATCCTATGTCACATTTTCAAGACTTTTCATTTTAACAAAAACCCCAAAACAACAACAAAAGCTAGGACATTTTCGGAAGACCCCAATTCCCATTACCTTAGAACAAACAGACAATACTATGTATATCTTCAAAAAATGAAGTTTTACCTCCCTAACAGGAATAACTGCCCCAAATTAATAGCTGCACCCACAGGTATTGCATGACCTAAAATTAAGGTTACCCAAGCTAAAGCACATATTACAGCCCATGTTCCCACTTAATCTGATTGTTGTCTGTCCTTTTCTTATCTCATTTTTCCTTACAGATGTAAAAAAACAGCTTGTTTGTTTTCAGAAAACATTAACTTTTAGCTCTAAGATAAAGTGTGATGGCTATTAAATAAAACTAAATTGTACAATGTTCTATTAAATGTATTAAAATATTACGGTTGCTAGGGTCGCTGCTATTTCTTATTCACTTCCCATAATTTCAAACTTTATTTTTCACTGAACTACATTGTCATAGACCTTTACATTTTTCATTCCCTCAGTAAAGAATGTTCATAATTCTCAGGAGAGATAAAAACAGTTAACAACTATGCAGATGCATGGAGGAATCTTTGTCAGTTTCATTTACAGAATGTACAACTGCCGTCAGCTGCAGACTTCTTGACTCCAACTAAGAACATTTGCCAGTGAGGAAAAATAAGCCAACATACTTGCGGATGCAAGAAAACCAGCATTATTCATAGCTCTCATCAATATGTTTTACTTTTCAAGCCTACATGCTTGCAGAAAAACGTACTTATTTACAGTTTAAGCCAAGGGCATTATTCTAGACATCCACCTTTGTGAAAATAAAATATTTTTTTAATTGTACATATAATATAATCAGTGCACTTTTACAACCCCCCCCACCACAGCAGCCCAAGATCACAGCATATTAGCTAATACTTGATTTTACCCAGTCTTTCTCCTTTCTTTGCTTGTCACAATTTAAAGCCTATATCGCTGAAGACTCCCTGAAATTTAAAATACCCCCTGACTATACACTATACAAAAGTGATTTACTACATAATGTGCTGTTTATATCATGACATGTTTTATAACAAAATACTAATAAGAACAAACATTGTTTTACTTACAGTAACTTTTTCCATTGTAGTGCCTTTTTAAACATTTATGACAAATTAGGTATATACTTTACAATTCACTCACAGTTGTTAACATTGTGCTTTCTGCTAGGTTAGATTTACAAAATGTTCCATTACAGAATTCAGATTTAATTATTTTTGTGAATGTTTTCTATGTTCAAAGAGACAATGGTGAATGTGTAGGACCTTTTCTGTTTGTGCACAAGATAAAATGTTGTTAAATGGACAATTAAATGAAAATGTGTCTGGACAATTAAATGAAAATGTGTCTGCTCAAGTAGCAGAACTCGCAGCTATTATTGATGCCTGTAAAATGGGTAAAGATAAGTGAGTAACAGTTTTCAATGATTCACGCTATGCTTAGGGAGTAGTTCATGATTTTAAGACACTTTGGAAAAAGTTATTTGACTTCAGAAGGAACTGATTTATCTGATGCCTTATTGTTGCCAAGAGAGATAGCTGTGGTTAAATGTGCAACCAAGGAAAATATTTTTTCAAATATGGTGATAAGACAGGCTTCAATGTCGTATCCTGTTCAGGCTTTATTTTTGCAGCAAATGAATGAAATTAACAACATTTTTTTCTTCACAGAAGTTGTTACATTTTCAAAATCGGAGTACTCTGAGAAAATGAAGTGAAGAAATGATGGGCGCAGTTGGTCTCCAGACCTTTTGTAGCACCACCCGGCCAGATGGCTACTAGCCCCACAAACTTTCTTAACTCAATTGGTCAAAGCCTAATATTTTATGGTGGTTACCAAAAAAAATCACTAGAAAATAGAACTCAAAGTCTAAACCAATCGTACTAGAAGTTGTGTATATAGTAACATGAATAAAAGAACCAGAAGTGGGATCTTTAGAAAGGGGTAGGAGCAAATGACACAGAAAAAATGGGAACTGTGGGAGCAATACATGCAGAATAAGGTTTTGGAGGAGGAGGAATGAGGTTTAATGGGAGGCAGGAATTGAACGAGTTATATAATGTTCAACTGACAATGACTGTACAAAAGATTGCATGTGATGTATAATGTCTGCAATTGAAAATATATCAGTATGATTTGTTTTCACTTATGAAAATGTATGATTGCCTGTCACAACTGATAATTCAATAAAGATATTTCTTGTTAAAAAAAGCCTACTATTTACCCTTCCAATTGGGCAAAACAAGCTTTAAATAAAACAAAGTTCCAATGACTGCTATGCCCCTCATCTTTCAAAAGTTGCTCAACATTTTGTAAATACTTGTGCAGTTTGCTTAAAACCCAATGCATCTACGTCTATACCTACACCTATTCAAACACTAAAAAAGCCTTGGGGGTGATGCTGTATTATATAGTGGGACTTCACTAAACTTCACCATGTGCAAAAATTTAAATACAAACTCATTGCAATTGACATTTTTTTCTGGATGGTTAGAGGTATCTATGAAACATGACACCAAGACAGTAGCCAGAAAGTTGCTCAATGAACTAATGATGAGATATGGGGCTCCTTGTTGCATTTAGTCAGAGCAGGGCACTTGGTTTAGTAGTCAATACAGCAAAATTGCAAAACACTGAATATTGTCCCTATAAGCCACAGGCCTCAAGGATAGTAAAAAAAGCTATCCAAATTATTAAGACCTGATTAGCTAAAGTGTATATGGAGACTGGTCGTAAATGGCCAAATGCTTTGCTCTTAGTTTTACTCAGTATGAAAAGTGTAGTTAGTACCATTACAAGATTATCCCCACATGAAATTCTTATGGGCAGAACCATAAGAATAGCTGCTACACTTCTACCAAGAATTTAAAATTGCAGGACATTAATTAATCCTTTTTTCTTGTATTATAAAGCTCTCAGTTCTTCTTCTGTTTTACAAAAGGATCATATCTTTCTGTATTCAGAATGACCTACAAAACAACAAAACCATGAATTGAGCCCAGCGATTTTTGTCTGCATTAAAGTACATTCCCAGAGACACTCACTCAGCCCCAGATGAAAGGAACCCTACTTGGTTTTGCTCACAACTGCCACTGCCATCTGTTATGAAGACCTCCCTGCCTGCACCCATGTGTTTCATGTCAAGATGATCCTTCCTCATGATGTGTGCAACTGAGACTCCATTAATGATTTTCCATTTGAATTAAAAGAACCTATCACCAACAAAACCAGGAACATGAATGCATCTGGAAGTGACACCAATGACGTTTTTTCCATCCGAACCAAATCTGAAACTGACTGTAAATTGTTTGTCATCCAGATTAATAGGTCAGTGGTTGTTCTAGCATTGTTACAATTATGTTGCTTTTTCCTAGTCTCCCATGACTTGCCTCTCCTTGCAATAAAGAAGATTGGTATTCTCTGCTAAACTGCGGCGTGCAAAAGCTATTTGGCACCATAACAGTGGTAAAGTGACAGCTCTGCTACAGAGTGAATGTTTCAAGTCTCCAATAAGTCTTCAACACCATTCTGATCTATGGTAAAAAGTTGACATCACAGATACAAGTGACAGAAATGAGATATTTTCAGGGTTTGGTGGAATGTCTATAAGTATTCCTTCTGGGTACCTGTTGCTGAAAGTGTTCAGGCATGACCCACTGGAAGAAGGTCACGTGGCCCACCCAAGGCACACTGGAAAGACCGACAGATTATCTCTTTCAGCTTGCCAGTGTGGTTGGGTGAGCCCAGGCATATTAGAAAAACTGGCAGACTACCTCTTTTAGCTTGCCTGGGATCACTCAGGATCCTACAGGTTGAGCTTTAGGCTGTTGGTTAGTACAGCAAAGATTGGTTTATCCTGTTTAGCTTCCTGCCACTTTCACCTTCACTAAGTCAGAAAGGAGGGAAAATGCTATGCTAATCAAGTTACAGAAAACAATGAAACACACAGATGATGTGATACCTTGTTGCCCATTAAAAAAGTGACACATCATCTGTGTTCTAGTGTTCTTATTACCAGGTCAAGCAGTTTAGAAAATGTAAGGAAGGACTTAGTTTCTTCAGGTGTCATTATAAACGATATATCTGCTATGTTTCAGATCTGGAACAAAACATCTTTTGTACCACATAATGCTAACCATCTGCTGTGCAAACTAAAAGTCCAAATCAAATAAACACAATTTTCATCCAAAACTTTAAAGAAGACTGAAAACATTACATAGACCTTCTGGCATACACATATTAAGAACAATTGCGTCTGTGAATTTGCACTTAAAGGTAGTGCACCTTCATATCTTAAACAGTTATGTTATGTTATTTTAGGAATGTTAAATACTGCCCAACCATTTCATTGTAGCTGTTCCTTCATGAGGGTGACACAGCTGTGCAACAAATATGTTTGCTTCTTCAGTTCAGTTATTTGCCAGGGTGCTTATTTGCAAAATTTAGCTTTGCTTTATGTATTTTCAGTTACTCCAGCGTCTTCCTACATACCAAGGGCATACTGTAGAAAAACTGGAAATCCTCCAAGTTGTCCTTAGGTGTGTGTGTGTCATGCTTGATTGTCTGTATGTGTGCATGCGTGTCCAGTGAAAAAAACAGTTGTTTCCATCAGGATTACTTGCTTTCTCTTGTACACACTGTTAGGACAGTGTGTGATTCTTCTACAACCTAGAAATTAAGTGGATAATCTGAGTACATATATGAAGGTTCCTTCACAGAATCCTAATATACCTAATTTTTTCAGATGCTTTTGAAATTTTCTGCATCAAGACAACAAATAGTGCAGTAAAAGATATGCAAAGTAGAGGAACTTTTTGTTTTGCTCCAACCCCACTGATATTTAGCTCTCCCTCCTGGCCACCCCAATAAGCCAGCCCCCTGACAACAGCCCTATGACTTATTTGCTCCTTATGTTCAATGATCGGATGAAGTGGGAGTTGGACTTTCATATTCATGGAGAAATTTCTTTGTGAATTATGCCCTAGCCTTCCCTTGTACATGCCCAGAATACCCTCAAGTGGTTGGACTGCAATATAACTCAAGACTGACTTGATACATGGAGGTGAGGAAGGCAAAGTCCAGCCCCCAATGCACCATTCAGCGAGCCTTGAACACCATCAGGACTTTTACTGCTGACATGAATAAGCACACACTCGCCTCACCCTTCCTCTAACAGTTAAGCGCACTGAAACCCTTTATTTATCTCTCTCTCTCTCTCTCTCATCCTGGTTGATTGCTGCAGTGCCAGAGCTGCAATTTGAACCCACAATACTCTGTGATACTGTCAGAGCTCTATACCTCTATACCACAGAGCCTGACTACAAAGCAGAAAACATTAATGCTACGCTCTCCAATTTCTTTCTGCTTTGTAATATGTAATTTTGTTCACAAAAAAATCTGCCATTGTTAAAACTGTCTAACATACGTAAATAGACAGCGATGACTCATTTGTTTTGTAGAGTTTGCTTTGGTGTGCTAGAGCAGCATAATCACACACTTCACACTACCACACTTTTTCTTGTGCAGTAGCAAAGTGTGTTGCAACTTTTAAAGCTGTGAAAATGCTTTGGATGGTGTTCTGCACTGGCAGACGCTAACACTGTAATGTAATACTAGAGCTTGACAATGATGAAAGTTGCTTAGCAAAACTTTGTTAAGCATTTTGTGTCAGAGAGAATTTGAATGCTGTGCTTTTCACAAATTTGGAATGTAACTGTCGTGCTCCACATACCACAGTATGGTTATGACGGGCAGAGATATGAATATAGTCCTGTATAGTACAATTCAATAAAGACAAGACATATATTGCCATTACCAGACATTGCTATATGGTTATCACAGTAAAAGTGTTTAGTGCATTTTGGCCGATGAACTACATATTCATATTGTGCCTAAACACTAAGAATCTCATTGGCAACACTCAGATCTGCTCTGAGTTACAGCACAATGGCACTAACTATACAGACCCAACTGATATTGCCAACATCCTGGCAGATAGGTTCAGTGCTAAATTTACCCCCCTCTCACCCCCTAAAGAGCCCATCTGTATACCGGAAGAATGCAAAGTTCCTGTAATCACGGCTGCACAGGTAAAAACCACACTCTCCAAAGCCAAGAACACAGCATCCATGGGACCAGATAACATCCCAGGCTGCGTTCTACATGAACTACAGAACGAACTGACACCCCACCAAAGTACCATGTTCAGTCATAGCCTCACCTCAGGCTTTGTTCCTGCTAAATGGTGCACAGCAACGGTTATCCCACTCCACAAGGGGGGAGCCACCACGGACCCTAGGAACTACCGCCCCATTAGCCTGACGAGCCTGGTCTGCAAGGCCATGGAACGTATCATCATGGAACTTATAAACAAACACATTGGTAATCTCCAAACTCTGGATCCCACCCAGTTCGGGTTTGTAAAAGGCAGATCATGTCTCTTAAACCTGATAGACCTCTTTGCTGCAGTCACCAAAGCCGTATCTAGATCTTGCCAAGGCTTTCAACACCATCCCCAACTTTGGAATTATAGATAAACTCACTAAACTAGGTATAAATCCATATGTCACAAGATGGGTTGCCAACTGGCTCACTGACAGAACCCACACTGTGAAAGTAGCAGACTCCAAATCCGACTTCAGACCAGTGACAAGTGGAGTACCACAGGGTTCAGTCTTGGGTCCTCTCCTGTTTGGTATCTACTTCTCTGAAGTACAGGCTAACACAGAAGGTCATTGGCTAACGAAGTTCGCAGATGACTGCAAACTAGGAGCCATAATTGAAACTCCTAACAATGTGGACATCCTACAAAAGGGCCTCACTGAGACAGATGCCTGGTGTCAAAGCCATGGCCTCAAGCTCAATGCCAAAAAGTGCATTGTCATCCACTTTGGTACAAACTCTGTACCCATGAACTACAACATAGGCGGTAGTATACTTAACACCGAAAGTGTGATAAGAGACCTTGGGACACAGGTGGACAGTAGTCTCTCCTTTGATAATCACATTGTCACAGTAGTCAGGAAATCCTTCTGCGTGGCACACCTCATCACAAAAGGTTTCTCATCCAGAAAAAAAGAGGTCATTGTTCCCCTCTACTCATCACTCATTAGACCCATTATAGAGTACAACATCCCTTTTGGTATGTACCTCACAAGACATCTACAACAACTGGAAAGGCCACAGAAATACCTCACAAAGAGGATTACCAGCCTCAAACAGATACCCTACGCAGACCGTCTCAAAAAACTCCAGCTTTACTCCGTCGCATATCACCTACTCAGAGGTGATCTCTGCCTAACATAGAAAGCTATGTCAAACCCAGAGCTGTTGGACATGCTCCACTTAAAGAAATCCCAATCCCTCAGAGCTACACGCTCTAGGGACCTAAACCTTGTCACCACAATAAACAGAACATGCCGGAGGGACAGATTCCTGTCCCAGAGACTTCCCATACTCTGGAATAAACTACCTATCTATATCAGACAAAGCTCCTCATTAGCACTCTTCAAGAAAAATCTTGATGACTGGATGGGAAATAGGAAATTCACCCCAGGGATCACCTCTGTGGCTCTGCTCAACAGTGGCACAGGAAAATAATTTTCTTGGGTGGCAAAAGCCAGGGTACCTTTTTGGCTGGGCTTGTATAGGCCCCAGGGCCGATAGCCTAGTACCTACCTATGAACCTAAGTAAAAGTTTTAACATGTTTCAGAGGTGGCATGTATGTAAAATCCACCAACCACAATGTAGGGTGCACTTTTTTTAGTTTCTTTTTTAACCTCTGTTAAAGGCTAAGTAATGATGTTCACATGTGCTTACAAACTCCGAGTAATCCATTTACTAGCCTTTAACTAGAAATTTACATCAACACTCTTAATGCATAAAAACGGTAAAAATACAGAGAGAAAAAGCTTTTTTCATTGTGAATGAATATCACATGTTCTACACTAACTGAGAAGTATCAAACAGAGAGGAACCATTTGTGCTATGATATTGCCTTGTACATTGAGATACATACTGATGCTGAGTGATTTATGTATCTTAAAGTACAGCTTTCTAAAAAAAAAAAAGACAGAAAGAACATGTGTGTACATATATATGTGTGCAGATCCCCTTCAGAAGATCGAAAGCTCAAAAGAAACTAAAACTCAGAATATCAAAAACTGAATTTGCCCTTTCCCCAGTGTTGTGCGATTTTGGAGTGGTATATATAATTAGCAGGGGAAGTGGGGGTACAGCCTCCCACATGAGGTGTCCAGTGGGGCTGGCCCTCTGCATTAAAAATATTTTTGATATTTTGAGTTTTAGATATTATGATTTCCGGTCTTTTGAAATGTTGATCTTCTGACACAGACCCATGTGTGCATATATTTATAATTTTATTATCTATTACTGAACATATTTAATGTTGAAAGCAAAACAGCAGTACTAAGAAGTTTGGAAGTACGTAATATTGAATGCCCTAAATATAGAGCCTACAACAGATTGAGAAAGGCAAACTATTTCCTTTCCTAATCTTCACATTAATATACCTATAACAGTAGCCTCAAATTCATATGTCTAGTTGCAGTGTTACAGGAAGGTTTTTTAAAGGTAAGGTGTAGGGCTAGGGTTGAGGGAAGTAGCAGAATTAACACCCACTACTAAGGTGGTGCAGGGGGGAAACCCTACACCCTAAAAAAAAACCTGCCCATAACACTGCCACTACACAAGACATAATCAGACACACAAGAACAGACTACCAACACTACATCTATCCCCTTGCCTAACCCCAACCTTAACCATAAAAAACACCTATCCCCTCAGCCTAACACTCAAACACATGCACAAACTCTTTCACCCCTCCAAACCACACTCAACTATCTCAACATAATATAATGTCGACATTTTGGAAGTTTAGCTATCCATATGTTCACTGGGTTCCATATGTTAAATCTTGTGCATTTTTACATCCAAATTTGTCACTGATTTAAATGAATGTTGATATAGTGTGCTGGCGATGTAGCAAAATAAAATCATATACATTTAGCATGATGGCCAGTTTGTGCAATAATACACAGCTGAATGAATAAGATCACTTGCTAAGGTACATGATGATCTGTGATCTTTGAACTTTGACTTGATTGTACGGGTGAAGGGATGCATGGGCTACGCTTTGCACTTTCACAAAAAAAACATTTTGTTAGTTTACTATGCAAATGCCATTTTATAGTTGAATTTCATTTCAAAAGTATTTACTCAATAAATTTGTGAATGGATTTCCAAAAACATACGTAATTTACACATATTTATATATATATATATATATATATATATATATATATATATATATATGGGTCTACCTTCATTAACAGAATTCCATTTTCCCGAGACGACTTCAACGAAGCACCGAATATCTTTTAACGGGAAACGAACCACTTGGCCACCAGGGTGAACTTGCCCTTTTCCCCCAGAGTAGTGCGATCTCACAGTTGGTATATTTAGTTAGGGGTTGTGTGTTGTTTCCCGGTGAAAGAAGTTTGGTGCTTCATGGTTTCTGAATTTTCAACTTTTGTTGAAGTCGTCTTGTCCAAATGGAATTCAGGTAAGTGGTCTTTCGGTTAATCAACATAGACTATATATATATATATATATATATATATATATATATATATATATATATATATATCTATATGTGTGTGTGTGTGTGTATACATACACACCCGTAAATATACGGGATCCATACTTTGTTTCATCGAAAACACATTTGGTCGAAAGTCACTTTTCCCAGCACACTTCACTGAAAGCTCACTTCATCAAAAACTCTTGTCACTCAAACTCATTTCATCAAAAGCTATACATGGCCTTTTCCCCACTGTAGTGCAACCATGGAATTAGAATGCTAAGTAAGGGGGGTGTGGGGGGCACAGACCCCCACAATGGTGGGTGTGGGGGGCATAGCCCCCCCACCTATGTTAAACGTTTTAAACCATACACATGTACACTTCCAAGTTAAATAAATAATGTCCCCCACACCCCCCTTACTTAATATTCTAACTCCAGGGTTGCACTACAGTGGGGAAAAGGCCATTTATAACTTTTGACAAAATGAGTTTCAGTGACAAGAGTTTTCGATGAAGTGAGCTTTCAGTGAAGTGTGCTGAGGAAACTGACTTTTGACCAAATGTGTTTTCGATGAGAAGTAGACCCATATATGTATATATATGGCTTGCTCGAAATCTCAAAAAAAAAAAAAAAAAAAAACAATATATATACATATATATATATATATATATATATATATATATATATATATATATATGTTTGTGTGTGTGTGTGTTTATACATGTGTGTGTTTGTGTATGTATATGTATCTGTGTATATATATATATATATATATATATATATATATATGTATATATACACAGATACATATGTGTATATATTTTATATATATATGGATCTAGGACTTTTGAACGAAAGTTCAAAAGCCCAAATTCATTACCACCGAACACACTTTAACGAAAGTGCTTTCATTGAAAAAGTGCTTTCGTTAAAGTATGTTAAAAAAAAAACACAAAATCTACTTGAATGCAGGGGGGCAAGCCCCCCTGCACCACCCATCCCCCTACTTTAATATTCTCACTCCGAGGTCGCACTACAGTGGGGAAAAGGGAATTTTCCCTTACCGCACCGCAGTACAACTGGAACAAAAAGCATACTTATGAGAAAGTGCTGCTTTGGTGAACAGCACTTTCACGCCAGTATGCTTACCAAATTGGGATTCGGTGAAAGATGCTGTTGAGCATCTGTATGGATCCCATATATTTACGGGTGTGTATGTATACATACATACATATGTATATAAAAATCAATAATAGAATTTTTGCATCTTATTTGTATTTATTTGGATTTGCAGCAAGGTTAATTGGTATTTATTTCTTTATTTTTGTCTACTGTGAAATTCCAATAGGGTTGGGAACCCCTCATAAACAGATAAGAGATCAGTCACCAATGGATTTCCCCCAGGATTCTGTGCTGGGACCGCTCCTGTTTGGCCATTTACTTTCCTGAATTAAAAGTCAGTACCAAAGGGATCTGGCTGACTTGGTTTGCTGATGACTGCAAGCTAGGAACAGTCATTGAATCCCCACATGAGTAAGCCATCCTGAAAGGAGGTTTGTCACAAATAAATAAATGGCACCAAAATCATCCAGTGAAATTAAATGTCAAAAAATGCATTGCTATATCCTTTCGACAGTCATGTACTACAGGGAACTACTACATTAACAATACACCTCTAAGAGT